>NC_091283.1:206897939-206900439 GCF_032444005.1 Ranitomeya imitator | reverse complement strand
CAGCTTTACATTCTCTGTCAAACCAGCCATTGACCTGTGTTTCTTTTGGTCTCTTGTAGTCGACTTTTTTAAGGTCGGACAGTCTGGCCATTGCGTAGAATATATTGTTGAGGTCCTTTGCTGCTTGGTTCACTCCCTCTGGGTTTGGCATGTACTCAAGGTTGTAGAAGTGGTGGAGCATCCGCTGTATTTCAGGTCTGCTGGAAGCTTCTTTATATCTTAGTGCCGACATTTTGGACCATTTATAGGATGGAGGCCGGGTGAAGAGGCCGCTCTGCTGTGGCTTCTGAGTGGATGGTTTCTCTGTAGATTTCATGTACAGAAGAAGTTGGCTGTGGTCTGACAGGTGCGTTTGTGGGGTGACTATGAAGGCGCTGACATCTGCCAGGTTCAGGTCTGTAATGGCGTAATCAACTACACTCCTCCCTACATGGGAGTTTAGTGTATACCTTCCTAAGGAGTCACCCTTGCTTCGTCCATTAAGGATATGAAGTCCTAAACTTTTACATACGTTCAGGAGCTTTCTGCCACTTTTGTTGACTGTACTGTCATAGCTGTTTCTCTCAGTGTGTACAGGGTCTTGGCCGTCGTTCTCTGCTCCAAGTATGTAGATGTTTCCATCCGTGGTCAGGAAGTCTCTCTCTCTCCCTGTTCTTGCATTGAGGTCTCCAAAGATGAGAACTTTGCCCAGGACCTGATAATGGGCGGCTTCTCTTTGTAAGATCTCGAAGCATTCTGGATTGAAGTAGGGGGACTCTGGCGGTGGTATATAGGTGGCACAGAGGTGGACATCAGACTGACAGGTGAGGATGGAGCTGCTGATTCTGATCCATATGTGGCTGCCTCCTTTCTTCACCGGTTTGATGTACTGGTGGAGCTCCTCTTTATACCAGATCGCTACTCCTCCTGAGCCCCGGCCCTGTTTGATGTTTTTATTTTTCTGGGCATGGACCAAGAATTCCTTGTATCCAATAGGCACCAGGGATTCGTTTTCGGCTCTGGTCCATGTTTCCAGGAGGATCTGAATGTCTATATTTTTCATACTTTGTATAAAATCAGGGTCCTTTGTTTTAGATCCAAAGGTTGAGGCGTTGAGACCCTGGATATTCCAGCTGCTGATTGTAAGTGAAGACATTCTTCTGTGTGGTTTGTGTGTATATACCTTGTAATGAGTATGGTTGTGTGGGACAAACTGGATTTCTGACAGTTTTATAGCGGTGCTTGGTTCCATCCAGTCACATTATTATTCTGCGCAGTTCATTGAGCGGGTTTATTATCTCATCCCTATCTCTGCTCTGCATGTATCTGTGTGGGCTTGGTGGTCTCCTCGGTGGAGGTCTCCACCTCCGATGGTCTGACACTGGGTGAAGAGCTTTGTTTCCAGCTTCAGGAGGTAGCCTTGGGGTTTTCTGCTTTATTGTTCTCGGGGGTCTTTCAGTGTGATTATGGCCACTGTTGAATCCAGGCCCGGGGTCTCTGTTTAGCACGATGTCCTTCAGCTCTTTGGCCAGGAGGCTGACCCCTTGTTCGTTGAGGTGTTTATCATCGTGCAGGTGACTGTTGTTTATGGAGAGGTGTTGTGCCAGGGTCACGTTTGGCACAGTCTTGATCTTTTCAGTCAGTTCTGCATTGATGGCTTGGGTGGTTTGCCTGGGTATGTCCTTTCTTGATTTTACTGTCCGGGAATTTTAGGTTTGCCATCCTTGCCAGGTTGATCAGTTGTTCTGCGATCTGCTGGGCTGGCTATATATATATATATATATATATATATATATATATATATATATATATAGATATATAGATATATAGATATATAGATATATAGATATATAGATATGTGTGTATATATATATATATATATATGTGTGTGTATATATATATATGTGTGTGTGTATATATATATATATATATATGTGTGTGTGTGTGTATATATAATGTGTGTGTATATATATATATATATATCTATAATATAACGCTGGGAGCGTCACTCTGTCCGAAGCCTCTATAGACTGCGCAAGCGCCGGCGCAGTCTGGGCCTCACAGAGCGACGCTCCCGGGAGATCGCGGTATGCGTAAGCACTGAACGCATACCGCGATCTCCACCGGAGAGTCAGGGACCGCCAGGAGGGAGGGTAAGTATACTCACCTTTCCCGGTTCCAGCGCTGCTTGCGGCTCCGTCTCCCGGCTCCTCTGCTCCTGGCTCCGGAGGGCGCGGACTGCGCAGGCGCCGATTCCTGCTGCCGGAATCGGCGCCTGCGCAGTCCGCGCTTTCCGGCGCCATTTTCTTGAAGACATACCTGCAGTGGAGCCGGACGATAGGTGAGTATGGTATTTTTTTTTTTTTTTTTTATATGGCAGCAGCATTCGGGGGCATACACACTGGAGCGGGGGGCATATAATACAATGGTGGCGCAGGATGGGAGCAGCACATGACAGAACGGGCGCAGGATGGCAGCAGCACATGACAGAACGGCCGCAGGATGGCCGCAGCACATGACA